>NW_025938300.1:0-899 GCF_000764305.2 Hyalella azteca | reverse complement strand
TTCAAGAAATAGTCAAAGGTTGAAGCCAACAGTCGAGTCTATGAAATGAGGGGATCTAAAATTTCATTTCCTTGTAATTTTGGATTTTATGTGTTCAATTTTATATTAGATACCTTGGCCGTACAATAATTAATGTGCGAGCCTTAAATTTTCCAGTGCACTGCGTTTTCGTAGATAGTTTACCGCCCGTAGCTCTTCTTTCGAATCGAAATAGATTTTCACGATGGCGAAATTTAACGTTGAAAGCGACAATAATAAATTCGATGGTCAACATTTGGGGATCTTGAAGATTTGAGCGAAATAAATGAAATAAATAATGTGAAACAGTTTTGTATCCTTGACGACTAACTAATTATTATATTTATATTTTAGCGCATTTTCTCATTTATGGAAAAATGCCCTATTGTTCTCGCCATGTCCGTCCGTCTGTCTGTCTGTCTGTCGACTTTACGTTTTCGTCGATTTTGAGAAAATGCGCTCTCTGTCACTCACTGCAGTGAGTACTGAAATTACACTGTTTGGAGTAAGATCTGTAACACTGGGATTACATTGTTTGAAGTAAGATCAAGCAGAAAAGTTTAACGTGTCGCGAACACTGGAATTGCGAACTGAAGTCGGGTTGATCCTGCAGAACAATTCAAGATTTAACAAGTGGCGTGGAGCATTAAAATTAGGGGAGCAAATACAGGGTCCAGCAAAAAACCTCCCTGATTTCAATAAGCTTTTGCAAAAATCATACGACACATACAGAACAATTAATTTATTTGTGAATAGCTCATTTGACGACATTTTACATCACGATTTTTTCGTCAGCTTTGACCGGTGACAGACATACCTGTGGTTGTACTTAAATTTGAAAGAAACAAAGAATTTCATACAAGTAACGGTAATATTACTTG
>NW_025938299.1:0-556 GCF_000764305.2 Hyalella azteca | reverse complement strand
AGTCACCATCATCCAGTGACCTGCACAATATGCACCATCATTCAGTCACCTGCACAATATGCACCATCATTCAGTCACCATCATTCAGTCACCATTATTCAGTCACCATCATTCAGTCACCATCATCCAGTCACCATCATCCAGTGACCTGCACAATATGCATAGCCTTCTTCCACTGCCTGGCAGCGATGGCGGCGTCAAGGGCCTTCATCGTCTTGCCAGCCTCGATGTAGTGGCTGATGGCGGAGTCTGACTGCTTGCTGGCCACCAGCTCGTCCCCCCACCGCTCCTCTAGCTCCACCACCTCTGAAAACCATCATAATATACAGTAAATACAATGCATACTTATTTATCATTTGAATATTTTACTCGACTCCCGGTTATTTTATAGGGTAATCTAATTTCTGTTCGTTCATTAATGGAATTATTTATTGAGCTTTCATCAATTTTAGAGGTCCAATCGTTAAAGATTTAAAGTTGGAATAATTTCTAACGCTCACCGTCGGGCGACACTCACCGTCGGGCGACACTCACCGTCGGGCGACACTCACCGTCG
>NW_025938298.1:0-3874 GCF_000764305.2 Hyalella azteca | reverse complement strand
CTTATTACCGTGCGTTAATAATAATTATTTATAATAAAACGCTAAGGATATTCACTCACTGACAATTAAGTATTAAAACACTAAGGATATTAATTCGAACACAATCAAGTTTAAAACGCTTAGGATCTTCACTCGTCAACAATTAAGTATAAAAACGCTAAGGCTATTCACTAGTCAATGATTATGTATAAGAAAACATTAAGTATATTTACTGACCAATAATTCAGTATAGAAACGCTACGTATGTTCACTCAACAACAATTAGGTATTAGAAAATGCTAAGGATATTCACTCAACAATAATTAAGTATAAGAAAACGCTAAGGATATTCACTCAACAATAATTAATTAAGTATTAAAATCTAATGATATTCATTCACCAACAATTAAGTAGAAGAAAACGGTAAGGATATTCACACACCAACAATTAGTGTAAAAACGCTAAGGATATTCACTAGCCAACAATTATGTATAAAAACGCTAAGGATGTTCACTCGTCAACAATTAAGTATAAAAACGCTAAGGATATTCACACACGAACAATTAAGTGTGAAAACGCTAAGGATTCACTAACAGTTAAGTATAAAAAACGCTTAGGATATTCACTCGCCAACAATTAAGTATAAAAACGCTAAGGATATTCATTCACTAACAGTTAAATATAAAAAACGCTAAGGATATTCACTCACCATCAATTAAGTAGAGGAAAACACTAAGGATATTCACTTACCAACAATTAGTGTAAAAACGCTAAGGATATTCACTTACCAACAATTAGTGTAAAAACCCTATAAACCCCTAGGGATATTCAATCACCAACAATTAAGTATATAAACTCTAAGGATACTTACCATAACTTCATAACGTTTCAGAGACCAGCGTTTGCTCTGAAATACTCCGATTTTGGTTGTTAGCACTCGGTTTTTGTGTTTAATGGAAAGTGTATTATGGAAATAAATGACACTTTTATACATGTATAAACTCTGGGCATTAACATTTCAACAGAATCCTATGTTCAGAGAAGTGCTAGAAGACTCCCATTTCAGTGTATCTACTCTGAACATTAATATATCAACAGAATCCTATGTTCAGAGATGTGCTGGAAGACTCCACTTCATTGTATCTACACTGAACATTAATATATCAACAGNAAAGAATTGAGGCTACCGTAAAACACCACCATGAACTAGAATAACAACAAACTAACGTAGGTTCTCAGAAAACCTAACATAAGAACAAGAAAACGATCTTGAGAATAAAGGCTCCTTTGATATCTAGAACTAGAAAAGAACCAGAGAGCGACCAGAGTTTTGTGGCGTGACGGCCGCGCACGGCAACTGCGACTCTGTCATTGGATTCTTCGTCTGTAACGCGATTATGGGACAAAAATAGGCACTGCCAGTGTGGCAAATTGGCGTTAACTCTCTACCTGGAGCGGGTCTGGTGAAAATAGTGTACGTAATGGTGCACAAATGTAGAAGATATCCTGCATAGATTTCAAGTGAAAATAGTGAGCATTAGGGTGTATAATTAAATATTATTCTATATTATTATTATATAATTGATAAACATATAAAATATGTAAACACATTTTATTAACACATTAAATAAATATTACTCCCCGTGACAGGACGGCTGAAGCATAGCAATAGTGGATAAAAAACTATTATATAATAATTATAAAATTCCAGTCCTTGGCTTGAAATAAAAACATTTTAATATATAAGCACATTTTATCAACACAATAAATAAATATTACTTCACGTGACAGGACGGACTGGATCATCCCGCAGGACCGGCAGTTTGGGGCCCAGTCCCAGGACAGCAGCTGGACGGGCATCGTAGGGCTGCTGCACCGCCAGGTCCGGTCTTATTATTATTAATTATTTACGATAATTTTATATTTTTAACACATATTTTCATTTATTTATAAAAATCATTTTCGGCACATACAGAATATTGTAATATTATTAATTATTTACGGTATTGTTACATTTTTAATTGATATTTTCATTAATTTTTAAAAATTGTTTTAGACACATGCAGAATATTGTAATATTATTAATTATTTACGATCTTTTTACGTTTTTAACACACATTTTCATTTATTTTAAGAATTATTTAAGAACGAACAAGATATTGTAATATTATTAATTATTTGCGATATTCTTACATTTTTAACTTACATTTTCATTTGTTTTAAAATTATTTTGGGCGCTTACGTTATAAAATATAGTGTATTTATATTTTATATTTTTATATTTATATATTTATATTTTTCATATCAATAGTAGTTGATAATATCAATAATTTTTTGCGATGCTTCTAGGTGTTTTTTTGACAATTTTGATCTGGCGCAAAATAATAATATCATTTTATATTTCTTTCATCAAACTGTTTAAATTTTTTCTGGTTTTCTATAAAAAATATCAAAAAGAAAATTCCATGAATTATATATAAGTTCGATTGTCTGANGTATGCGAGCCTTCTCCAGGTATGTGAGCCTTCTCCAGGTATGTGAGCCTTCTCCAGGTATGTGAGCCTTCTCCAGGTATGTGAGCCTTCTCCAGGTATGCGAGCCTTCTCCAGGTATGTGAGCCTTCTCCAGGTATGTGAGCCTTCTCCAGGTATGCTAGCAGCCTTCTCCAGGTATGCTAGCAGCCTTCTCCAGCTATGCGTATCAATTCAGTTCTTTTCCAGATGCAGAAACTGTGTGAGAAATTCTCATTTTACATGCACCGTAAATTTGTACATAGATTCTAGATCTCCATCGTTTATTCCATTTTTCTCATTTTATATACAAAATAAGCAATTGTGTTCATTGTCGGGAATTCTGGGGCCGGTATCGACATAATTTGTACTCGAGTGCATTTCTAAGTCCGTATCCATCCATTATTACAGTGCTATTGAGAATCGATTTCAAAATACTATCTCCATTAAACCAAAACGTCATCACCAAACAGTGTTGCAACTGATTGGAAACCAAATATTTCTAACCTCTTGCTATAACCCTGTTTCCTTATTTACATTGTTTGAATGAATGCCGTTTAAATTTTTCATTTTGTTTATTTTTTGCGCTATTTAAATCATTCATCATTCAATCTATTTCTAACTTTCAAAATCAGTTAAACCTCTTACTATTCTTTCTATTTTTTTTTTAATTTTCACCCTTCAAATGATATCCACTATTTTCCCTAATTACTCTACCTACTAAAAGTGATCAACCAAACTGTACCATAAAACCTCAGGTTGGTAGGTTATTTATAAAATTAACTCGGTTTTCTGGTATCCTATCTTTGAATATTTTTCCAGCGCTAAATTTGTATATTGTTAATATAAATCCAATTCTTCTACAGTATCCACTTTTATCGATCCAGCGACTAGCCGGCTTATCTTTACTATTTTTACGTCACCTTTTCGTTACCATTTCGTCACCCTTTCGTCACCTTTTCGTCTCCCTTTCGCCACCCTATCGCCACCCTTTCGCCACCCTTTCATCACCGTATCGTCACCCTTTCGTCATCCTTTCATCACCCTTTCGTCACCCTTTCGTCACCTTGTTTTCCAACGAATCACCGGCAGCGGTCAATAGTGATTCAAATTATTTAAATTTATTACAATAATTTGCAGTAAATTCAATCATTAAAATAATTTGCAGTAAATTCAACTTGAAGATCCTGCAGACGGAACGGTTCATTTCGAACTTTTGAAGGCACTTTATTCATATGTTCATCTCAAGAAATCTTTGAACAAACTTGAATGCCCTTCAAAACTTTGTTGGTTAAATATGAAAAAAAGTTCCCATAATTATTATTATTTTTTTAACTTTACTTCCTTTACTGTGTGAAAACATAACAACAGAAAAAAATAAATTT
>NW_025938297.1:0-2252 GCF_000764305.2 Hyalella azteca | reverse complement strand
ACTGTGAGCGTTCTCTGAGAGCAGCAAATGCTCACTGAATGCATATCGGAAGTTCAAGGACGATCGTCCTTGAACTTTCAGTCACCTTATTAATTTATTATTCAGAAAATGTACAAAAGAAACGCGAAATCGTACTTTTTAATATTTATCGCAAGTCCTACGTTAATATCAAATTCAAGTTACACTAACATCGCTCCGTGATGTTTTAGGTTGGAATGGTTTTCTTTTGTACGATATCGCACCCATTGTTGTTTAAAATGAAATAGTAGGCACTAATTAAAAGGTTTAATGTCAGTTTAACGAATATTACGATTTCACGGTTAGCAATTGTAAAAGGCTGCGGTCGTTGCTATATACTTCTTTACGGTTACAATTGTCTAAACGGTTAATTTCTGTTAGCACTATTTTCGACGTCTTAGTATGTTTTATTTACGATTTCAGAGTTAACATTGTGCGCAATGTGGCTGTAAACTCTATACAATATGTCGTAGTTAACATTACATACACGGGGTCAGTTATTGATATTTTCAGTGTTACAGTATATATTATTTACGATGTCACAGTAAACATTATTCTATAGGAGCCGGTCAACTATGTTTTTAATTTTTATTAAAGTAAATGCTTCAATAATTTGGATTTACTCACGCGCAGCAATCAGGGATATCACTGCAAACGTGGTCCAGCGGTAAGATCCCATGGTGACTTCCTGACTTTCGATTGTTTTTCGATTGTTTTTTAGAAATTTGAGAAATATTTATTTCACACAAGAAAGTTGAATTAAATTGATATATTTTACTGTTGATCAGCAGAGAATGTTTCACATATACCTGGTGAGTTTCATCATATACGTATAAAAAACTATACAATTCAAGCCACACGAGTAGTTTTGAATAAAAAATTACCAGTCTAAGTCTGGCCTAGAATATATATCCATATTTATTTGGCGCTCTCCTCTCCAATGCACCATAAGGCGGCTGAGGGGTCTCAAAAATGAAGGAATACCGCCACAACCGAGCTTATTTTATCCAGCCCTATGCCAGTAAAATTTACCCGCTAATGTCGTACCACTTCAGTCCTAAATTTAGCTGTAGCTGAAAGTCGTGCATACGAATACAGGAGGCGATAATAAAATAAATATCATAGACTATAATATAATAGTATAAGATTTTTTTGCAACGATATAGTAAAGGTTCAAATGTAAATAATATTTTTTTTAAATGTCATAACTCATAAGTAATTCCATGAATAGTTCAGCTTCAAGTAAAATAAGTAAGAGAGATACCTCACCGGACACAGAATATTTAACATCTTGAATTCCTCAACATTATTAACACCAAACCAGGAATTGCTTGCGAATTGCACATAAAAGACAAGTTCCAAACTAGGCCGTCTAGTACCGCATAATGTATCGTACGTACTATATCGCATAATATATATAACGTAGAAGTGATGATCAAAATATCTGCGTACGTTGACACTACTAACAGGCGATGAACTTTTCAATTCAATCTCACAAAACACGCATGAAATGTTGACTTCAAAACTGCGCACAAAGCAAACCCAGTCGTGAGAGGAACTCCCATGCACTGACGCCTCGAAACTTTGAACACCTCGCGGGGAATGACGTTGAGGAGGCAGCTACCTTGGGCACCAAACAACCGTCCTCTGTTTGACTCTTCATGTTTGAGTCTTTGTTTGATTCCGTGATTATTCCTTGTAACTTGTGCTTGTGCTTCTCACGAAGCCGCACCTAAACTTTTTCCTNCTTGAAATCAAACTTGTGGAAGAATAACAAAGTGAATATTTTATAGATGTTTTGGCAGTTCATTTGTTTTGAAGATTCACGGCATCGATTGGATAACAGGATACAAAATCTGTCTCTTATACACATCTAGATGTGTATAAGAGACAGGTACTACTCCACGGGACCGCTCCTACTCCAGTACTACTCCACGGGACCGCTCCTACTGCATTACTACTCCACGGGACCGCTCCTACTCCAGTACTACTCCACGGGACCGCTCCTACTCCACTACTACTCCGCGGGACCGCTCCTACTCCAGTACTACTCCACGGGACCGCTCCTACTGCATTACTACTCCACGGGACCGCTCCTACTTCAGTACTACTCCACGGGACAGCTCCTACTCCACTACTACTCCGCGGGACCGCTCCTACTCCAGTACTACTCCACGGGACCGCTCCTACTCCACTACTACTCCACAGGACCGCTCCTACTCCAGTACTACTCC
>NW_025938296.1:232273-273648 GCF_000764305.2 Hyalella azteca | reverse complement strand
CTTATCCCATCGTCATTATATGTTATTGTTTTTCGATTGTAATATCGCTAATGTCGCCTGTGAAGCTTTTTAGCTTATATGGGCATTCGCATCGAAGCATTTTGTATTTTTTTCTCCAAATTTTTGCCATTTTCTTGTTATGAATTTTTTTGTATGCTCCTGTGTGAATAAAGAATAAAGAATAAAGAACCATCATTGTTAATGAGGCACATTTCAGCACAAATTATTGTTTCATTAGCTTTATTATAGATTTTCATTCTTAAGGAAACCCAAGGAAATTCAAAAACCTTGACTCAAGACAACGATCAAATTTGGCTGCTATCAAAAAACGGAATCTTTATATTTTACTAACATAAGCGCTTGATATAGTGTTTTTGTTATCATTGTTTTATAAAAAATATGCCCATTTGTATGGTCTTACTGGTACGCTACATTTAAAAGACTGTTACTCATTTGTATATTCGTGACATAATATCTTCTACTCATAAAGATATTCTCAAAAATAATAATAAAAGAACAAAATTAAGACATGCCAAGTTTTGATTGCTTAGGAAAGTTGTAAATAGTATGATGCCACAAAGTTCTGCGTTTCCGATATTATGTTTATCGGATATACATATAGGTACATAAAAGCGAAATAAACGGAATCTGTATATTCTGATAGCTTTTCATTTATAAAAAGTAATCAGGCAATGTATTTTCCGAATCTTCGTTATGATTGAAAATAGATACTAAGTCGCGTTCATTAATTTCAGTTGTTGTAACAGGGGCATGTAGCTATAGTAAAGGTCAACGGGTAGAGGGGAACTGGGCGGGGCGCAGACAACGCGTGAAGTTTACATTCAAGTATCATGGATACGAGTGACCTCGTCGCTTCGGGTCAAGCGCTGCCCTTGACCAGTGACCAGCGTTGCATTTGTTGCTTAGTGATGCAGATCGCTGCCCAATACTACAGAACTGCTGCGCGTTCCTCGAACACTCTTTTATTACCTTATAGCATGATTCCATTATTGAAACAGAAAACCACTTCACGCTGATGAATGTAATGCATGCAAGTGATTTTATTCCATCTTTCTTATTTGTTACACCATTGAAAATTTTAGCTAAAGTTTATTTACTCACATCTGCCCCCAATCGCCGTTCAAATAGTTCTTCTCCAAGAGGTCCCACTGCGCATGCGTGGTGCCAACCCCTGCTGCCAGGAGTAAAAAATTGTGTGAAGAGAGAGTAATTCTTAACTACTTAACGTCAACATTTTGGGTTTATTGGTGTCTGGATCATTTTTTGATAGATAAGACCCGAAGAATTTATCTAGAACTCGAAAATTATATCATATATCTTATCAATCACTCGCCTCTAAATGATCGAGAACCACGCGTGACGCTAGTGACGTCAACCAATGTCGTTATCGAAATTTAATTCCGCATGAATGTGATCGATTATTATACTCATCGAAAAAATTCTATCAGGGTTTTTAAATTAAAAGTTTAGGCTACCACTTTCACCTTTTCCAATCGACCAAACATCGAAATACTTTTGTTAAGGACCGGTAACTGTAATTACGATAGGGCAATACGAAAAATTACATTGTAAATTCCCCACAATGTAGAGAGAGAATCATCATTTCTAAATTGATATTCACCATCAGGCTGAGTGAGGGTAATCAAAGTAAATCGCTCACGGAGAAGAAATGTTGAATTTTGCTAAAACTGAACGAATTACTTCAATGGTACATTGAATTTTTTTAATTTTTATTATAATTGGGTAAATAGCAGTTTTTGATAGAACAATAGAAATTGGAGAGTAGTTTTGATCATAATATTGCTATTTCCCATGCAGGACAAATCAGAATTTTAGGGCATTTATATAGCCAAGTATCCGATTACTCGTGTGCATCAAATGTTTCAAACGTTGTAACGTGGTGAAAGATTGGTTCACAGAAAATGTAAACCTGAACATTGTGAAGTGACATGAATATTATTTAGCTCCTTTTTGGTTTTTTGGAGAATCAGAAAGGTGAACCTATTTGACACTCGCTGCATAAGTTAGCCACAATTTTGAACATGTGTTATTTTCAAAACAAATTTTCGGTGCCCCCTCATTGTAATAGATCCTGCCACATTCTAATGAATTATATGGACAAAAGTCTAAAGCGATGTTTTTCAGTGTAATTATTCAACTCCTTCATTTCTATATGCATCTGAATTAAAGGTTGTAGTTAAATATAACTAATTTCTAAATATATTATTAGTGTACATATCATTTATGTTTTATTATTCCAGAAAATTAAAAATAATACACTTTTCAAGATATGACATTGTCTATTTTCAAGAAAAGATTCCATCATGATTTTTTAATGTACGCTCCCACTGATTTTCATTAAGCTCATTTACAATTTGGTTTATTGTCTCCATGCACCCAAACAAATATTGGGTTAGTTATCAGAACTCACCCAGCACGATGAGAAGGTACAGTCCTAAAACTCTCATCTGGATCTGAAACAGAAAAACGTTGACCGCATCGTCTAAATGGAACGGATAACCACGTTCTGTTTCCTCATATAACCACTTACAATTAGCATTTAACGGCTTTATAGTTTATATGCAATTTCAGATTCCACTTCTCCAATTATTTTACTAAATCAAAAAATTGCATTTAATTCAGCGTGTAATGAAGACAAGAAAAAAGTTTCACTGTTGCGGCCTTGCACAGAAATAAGCACAATTAATTACCGTCTTACGAAAATGAACTAGGATAATAAAAAATCCATAAAACACGCAACTTCTCAGTAGATATCTTTTATTTAAATGGATATTTTCTAAGTGAATATTTAAATTGATATTTTTTTTAATTTCAACTCTGCTGAAAATTAGACAAATAAAGTTCATTGAAGCCGATGTGAAATTTTGTTATTGTTCGAAATACCGCACAATGAGAATGCATTTACACGCATTTATTTGCAGCATTTTATAGCACCAAACACAATGTAAGGTTGAGATTCATTCCTACGAAGTTTAATATCGCGAAAGTGTATAATTGAGAGTCTTAAAGCTAATAATTCAAAGAAATGCACTAATTTGTAAATGAAAATACTACTTAGAAACTCTGTAAAGTGCTACTGCAATTTAAGCGCCAAGAAACTCTGGGAAGTGCTAAGTTAAAGTTGAGACAATGCTACTTAAATGCTCGGAAAGTCTGGGAAGTGATACTAAAGTACTAAGAAATTTTGGGAAGTTCGGAATCAAATGGCGTTGACAATCGGGAAGTTCTTTACTAATACTACTAAGATTTTAGTACTAAGTTTATTTACAATAAGTATGAGTATAAGTTTATTACTACTACTCGTAATAACTGCTAATAATAGTAAGACAAAGAGCTCACCTTGAGCGACACAGGTAGACACTGCATTTTTAACCCGCTCGATACTAATTGGCTATGGAACCGAACGAGCAATCACGCAACTCAGCCAAGTCATGTGCGCTGCCGAACAGGCATTTAACATACAACTACCTTCGACGAACGCTGAGGTGCAACTGACGCCACTTCATGTCATTTCACGTTCTCGACATCAGAATTGAACACTTATTGACCCTTGAACCGATTTGGTCGCAAGCGCCTTTAAATTTTGTTACGGTAGCATGGACATATCAAGTTGACTTATGGAAAACCAATTATTGCATTCTACGTACGTAGTGCAAATGATCATGAGCTTCCTGTAATATCAAGCCTAGGTGGATGGCGAGAAATTCTTGTAATATCAAGGCTAAGTGTATGGCAATTTTTCATTTTCAAATGCGAAAATCAAATACAGAACGAGGCAGGAAAATAACATCATTTCTGGTGTGGTTTTTAGGGTAGTGTAGGCGGAGTGAACAATACAGTAGGTTTATCAGAGAAATTCCCAATATTGCCGCGCAAAAGGCGTTGCGAATCGTTATCTTATATCTTTTACTGATAATATATAATCCTGTTAACATAAATACTATATAATGCTATAATATATAATAAAATTGCTGTGGAAGCAATCTTATGGTCATTTGGAAGCTTGTGCGAAAGAGAATGGGGGCTCGGAGGACAGTTCTAAATCCAGTAAATAAATGACCGTGTCATAATGTATAACGCCTACCATCCTAGCGTACAGTTCACGGTTTGCATTAAATTTTAATCTATCATGAATGAAGAGCTTCTGACCTCATACCTCTGAATAGGGAATTGAAACAACGAATTTTTCACAATACTTCATTCTAGTTTCACAATCGATATATGCTAGATAAGCCACAGGAAATGAGGTAATGTGTGATAAAAATATTTATTTTACATCTAATTAATTGAAAAAATATGCAACTTGTTATGTGGAGGGGAGAATCAACAATATCGCTTTTTACATTGGTAAGAGACAAATAATATAAATTTTTGCAATTTTATGCGTTTTGTTAATCATATTAAGTTTGGGTGCCCGACTTATTCTAATAATTTATAAAAATTTTGGCAACCTGCAAACGATGGTTCATCGCGAATAATTTTATAAAAAATTAGCATGCCAAAATATCCCCAAATCCGATATAAAAATACTGGTTTAGTGCATAAAATTCGTAACATTAAAAACTGGCCATATCTATCGTTTTAATTAAGGTAAATTGGAGTATTTGTCGCATCGGAATAAATTTACAAAAAATCTGAGCTTGAATTTTGATGCGAGTATTACAATGTGAAATATCAGAGTTCTTGATATGAACGATTTAATTTAATAATAAATCTGAAAGTAGTTTTGAAATAACGTTACTATACATGTTTTTCAATAATTCAAGGAGAACTAGCATGGTAAGAATAAATTGATTGTTAGAAATATTGATATATATTCGAGGTCCTGGATGTATAATTATGTATTTATAACTAAAATTTCGAATAATACTCGTTCTCGCTACGAAGAGTGCTTATTTAGACCTAGGAAAGGTTCCACTCGTGATGTACATCTTTGTCAATTAATAATTCATTACTTGTGAAAGGAAGGAACATGTAACTGAACATTTCCATCAAAACTGAACAAGGAGTTCCAATGTTTGAAGGCGTTTTTGCTGATTTCATGGTATTTACGAAAGGTAAATAGTCATCAGCAGTGTCAGGAGAACAGCCGCATTCGACAGCTCTGTAAACCATAAATAATAATAAAAATGTGTAGAGGATCATCAAAAATAATTTAATAAACTATAATTAAACCGATAACCAACCCACAATCAATCTAAATTTTATCCACCGCAACCTAACATAAACGTTTCATATATCCAGGATGCAAGTATATGAAGCTCCAGTTAGTTTCCTATTGTATCTCAAGGTATTTGCTGCATACTCATTCTGGAGTTGATAATTTAGCAGCTTAGCAATTTATAAAAACAATTGGAAATTATCACTCGTATTTTGCGTGATTATTAACAAAAAATAATTGGAACCCTTTAGGTAATAAAATTGGAATATAATTGGAAAATAATTGGAAAATAATTGGAATATAATTGGAAAACAATTGGAATATAATTTGAATATAATAATTTAAACGTCTAACTGAAATTTCTCGATGGCCTCACCTCGCCCGGAGGCCCCGCTCTTCCCCAGCACCATGTTGAGAGCAGCTTTTTGTTTCTCCGACAGGCTGTCCCGGACGCTTGCACTCATGGCCATCGCTGTCGTGGTAGAGAGACTGCGCAGCTGCGAGGAAGTCATCGCCTTCGGGAGTAACAATCATAAATTTAAGTTATTATTCATAGTTGAAAAGTAACCCTTTTTTAACTGCTTGTGTTGGAGCCTGGAAACTAACTCCTTGGAGTAGTTTAGTCCGCGTACCACGAGCTAGACGACTTTTATGCGTGAAGCTCAAGCACTCTATAGTAAGCTCTCTACCCTCCGTAGTACGAAGTACTTCTAAAGACTTGTATTAAACGCGCGTTTACATAGCAATTAACAACCGTACTCTGTACTACAAGTGCACATGCAATAAATGTAGGTAGGTTCACTGTATCGCTACCTTTGATATACTGTACTTGTCCTGCACCCAACCAATCATTCGTAGCACAGACCATATGTTCAACATAACCTGTGAACTGGAATCACTCTAATAAACGCTGCTCGTGTACCACGTACTCTGATGGCGTCGCTGGTCATGGCGCGCATGGCAGCGGGCGCGAGACCGACAAAGGAGCTAGGCTCGATACCTCCGATCTTGTCTGGTTGAATCCCGGCAAACACCACGCCCATCTCCCGTACCTAATAAACAAGGACTTTTGTTACGGAAGACGTCGTAACACACGATTTTGAATCAGTTTAAATAACACCTATCACATTCCCGTGAGATATCGAGAATGTACACGGCCGCAAATAATACGCGATGTTTTGCATGTCAACTTAATCATACCTTCTCCACCTTAGCTCAGACAAGTATATACTCCCACCTGAGACGCGTACTACACCTTAGCTATGACGCATACCTGTGAACCTAATCATACTTTTTACACCTTAGCTGAGACGGTGCAAGATAAGGTTTCTATTCTATACACGTCGGCATTCCTGCCTCTTAGGATGTGGTAGCAATGAGTGGTATGGGTACAAGACCGTCGATGTCCGCTATGGAACGATTGGTCCGCTCCTGACAAGACGGTCCCGTCTAACAATAATTGCCCAAACTGAGTGTAATTACAAACTACATAACCTGAGCATTATAAAATGCACAATTCGCTTCAAAACTAAGTGTAGTTTCAGGCTTGTATTCACTGAAGGATTTGTTCGATTTCCTCTAGTTTGCGTTTTCGGAATCATCATGTTGGGTTAATTGTCTTTTAACAAAATCTCTTTTTTCATTGATGAAAGTAAATCATATCAAGAAAATAAAATAATGAAAATCGTCTACAAATACTAGAACACAGTCATATCAGCTATATGAAAACATGGACAGCAATGATGTAGTAGTGATTGAAGCAGTCAATCGGAGCGCGGCAAGCCAGTGGCCGCATGGTGGCCTAATCGATATTTTTATGCAGTTTTTGGACACTAGGGAACCAATTGAAATCGCCAATTTAGACATGCCTAGGAAATTTCTCTTGTACTTTTATAAGTGTTCTTTAATTAACAGGTGGTTCTTCTGCGCATTCGAGGTGATTAGGATTAAGATTTAGCTTCATGATTTTCTCACCCTTATGACTCAATTGATTTGCTGTAATTAACTGCGAGGCTTTTCATACATTGACCATGTACAGGTTAGTACTAAAAGTGAGTAAGTGCTGCCAGTGAATATTATCATCTTAGAGAAACTGTTCTGAGTAATGAAACGGGGTTGGTTAGGAAACCAACAATAGAAAGCCTTTAACAATAGCCTTTCATCTCTATTAATTTTCATGATCACTATTTCTTTAATTAACATTACGTGAAGATGAAAATCAGCAATTCTTAACGAACGAATACATGATAAGATGACGTGATATCTCATCCCATGCCAAAATAATCCATATCGACACAATTGTTATGGTTCCAACTAAATTTCAGAATCAACACTTGGTGTTATATGTGATTAAGTGAACATAAAATAACAATTTTTCTGTCTTTCCACGTAACGATTAGATGCATAAATTGGAGTTTTGATTTCGGTGAGCAAGGAATC
The DNA here is from genome assembly GCF_000764305.2 of Hyalella azteca. Classification (NCBI taxonomy): domain Eukaryota; kingdom Metazoa; phylum Arthropoda; class Malacostraca; order Amphipoda; family Hyalellidae; genus Hyalella; species Hyalella azteca. Next base: position 266,006 of record NW_025938296.1, on the reverse strand, counting down.
ATAGCATGAATGTGAACTAACAATCTATGGTTTCGCATCGACTGATAACCGCCGCGCTGAATGTTGTCTCGACGGGATGTTTGCCCTACCTGCGCTCTAGATAGCAAGCGAGGGTTGCTCGCTTTCAAAGCGAGAGGTGCCAAAACTTCTTTACTACAACCATCCAGTGTTGCGCCGAGGTAAGCCAACGCGTTCCTGGAACATAGACGTGATTATAAATAATGTAAGAAATAGATTAAAATAACGCAAGTAAAGAAGGAGGGCAAAGCAGTATTTGTGTATTTCAATGAGGTTAAATGTATGGTCTGTTGGTTTCGTGATCTGTAAGAAGGATTTTGCCAACGCCTAGCCAAACTAAAAATTAACTAATTACGTTTTCGAGTAATATTTCCACTTTTCTGCAAGGAAGAAAATCAGTTTTGGTAACTGAGAAAAACTCGAAACGGGCTCACCCGACGCGCTCAGCACTGAGGGTGTTGATGAGAGAGGCGTTTGTGCCGCACAGGAGGCGGTTGTACATGGCGAGCTGCTTGTCCGACATGTCGGCCAGCGAACGCCATGTCGTGAGCACCTTGTCAGCGTACGCCCGGAGCTGAAAAACGAAAAGAAGGGTTTTTTCAAATTTCTACATGTCGTTCTAATGCGATTGAAACACCAATTTCATTGAATTGAAAAACATTACCCATAGTTATAAGAATTATGCATCTTGCTGATAGTTGCAGTTTTTATGTCTCTAGGTTGATTTGAGACGCTCGATCAAAATTACGGAAATAAATGAAATCTACTGGGCTCATGCCTAAACCCGGTTAAAACGATTGAATGATTCCTTGAATAATTTCAATTTATTCGCTGGTTCCAAAAATTTCCCGCATACTGCTCTCTAAATAAGGAAAAACAGTTTAGTAAAACAAAAATGTGGAAATAGGGACTGAACGTTAAAAATAATTTATTTGAAAACGTACGAAAAATCAAGTTAACTCGAATTGAGAAAATAAGCATCAAAGAAATAATCACCAATTTTCACTCAAAAGAAGCAACTCGAACAACTATCTGACTGAAATTTGACTAACTGCATGTATTGTAGAATGCTCGTTACAAAGATGCAGTAACCATATTCATTTGACATGAATTATTGTTCCGTGGAAAGCTTATCGTAAGGATACATTACGAACCCTCAACCTACAGCTTATCCTTATCTTAGCGACGCGGTGGCTGGTCAAATCGTATTTTTGGTTTCTCTGATATAAACCGTAATTATCACCGTAGATACGACGTCGAATGCACAGCATAGTTTATACAGGGTTCGTACCGGTATTTAGAAAAAAAAATCCATGACTTTTCCATGACTCTCCATGGCCATCAATATAATTTTCCAAGACTCGTATACGACAGGTTTAACATGAGTCAAATAGTTGTCCAATGCAACTGAGCTCGGTGACCGAGCTCACGTGATTGGTTATCCAATCAGAAAGCAGGAAACAATTTTAAGAGACTGCACAAACAGTTTAACACACGCAGCGCAGAAAAACACTACCTTTTTTCTTCTTTTATTTGCAAATTCCATGACTTTCCATAACCTGAAGTCAAATCCAATGACTTTCCAGTCCTGAAAAATCAAATTCCATGACTTTCCAGGTTTTCCATAACCGGTACGAACCCTGTTTATGTTTCTTCTTTCGCACAGTAAGAAAGATTTTTTATTGAAGATATCCGCATCTCATCGATTGAGATGCGAAAGTGTGGCCCATAAATGTAGCAGAACATCGCCCGTGGACCATAACTTATCATCTATAACGTCGTTCCTCGTAAGTCGTCGGTATGGATCACTGAGCAGGGGAGATTATAAGAATTTATACAATGGGTTGACATTTTATGATTGATATTACTTTATTTACCGAATTTTCGAGGATGTTCGTGATTCATAATAATGTTTTGTGATTATCTGTTGATCTTTATAAGAAGTTACGAATACTCAAGGTTGTTAACTCAGTGATTGTCGAATGTTACAAATATTTTGTAGATCAACATCGGCTCTCTCTTGAATCGGCTCTTGAATCGGCGAGGGCTAGTTCAAAATATGTAAGGCCACATAATTACCTGATCATCGGAGAACATCATCTTCTCGTTGCCCAAGACAACGACGGTGTCGTAGAAGGAAGCCGGAGGAGACAACGAAGGGAGGTCAGAAATTTCGTTAGCCGGGATGCCTTTCATGATGAAGTTCATGTCACGCATGAGGTCGTTCGCGAGTGCAAACCACGACCGCGTGCTCAGTGTTTTTCGCACTTTGCTGGCCAAGATCTGTGAATACAAAAATTGATTTTTAAAACATAAATATATACTTTTGTTTTTGGGTGCCATGAAAAGATGTGGAAATGAGCAGAAGAAAGAGAAAGGTCAAACGGAAGTAATAATTGGGTGCGATAGAGAGTAAGGCGCTCAATTTAGTCATTGAAGTTGAATGTGGGGGTTGCAAATGATATAGGATACAAAAATCAGGCTTTTTAGGAGCTTCAATAGTGACTGGGGCTTGCAATTTTAGCTTATTAGGAGTCACATAATTGCATATGCCCAGAGAATGTATTTTCTTAAAAAAATTCATGGAGTTGAACAATTCTTTGCATGGCGTTGGTATATCTATAGGGAAGTTTCAGATGAAAATATTAATATATTGATGACGTTTCAAATGCAAATACATCATTTGCAAGTCAAGTCAATGCCTATGGATCTACCAACCTCAGCTACATAATTGTTCGGTTCCGTAAAGATTTTAACTGAAATGCTATCTTGGGTCATTAAAAAGGTGTATAATCATGAAAATTCTACCTTCAAAAACTAATGCTCACACATGGATTTAGAAATTGAACCATCTGTTTTGCGCCTAAATGTACAACTCGAGAGCCAAGAGGGTTTTTAAAAAGTATTGCAAAAATTTAAAATTGCTTGTCTTCGAATGTTGTCGTAGCCTCTTCCTAGCTGCGCGAGTGTGGATGTTGTGGGTAAGTGCACCGGGACGCGTCGTGTAAACTGACACCAAGGCGCAGTTCACTGGCCGAGAGGGTGTGTTGAAGTGGGTGGTTAGTGGTGCACGGATGAGGTCAGGGGGATAGAGAACAACGCTGTACACAACGTACAGCGAAAAAAACAGTGGGATGAGATCCCTTGCTCGGGTTGCTAGCATGCAACTCGCTGTTTCAATCTTGGTGTTCTTAACAATTTTCGCATGCGTTACCGTCATTATTGTGGGGAAAGAACATTGTTAGCACCTCGGTAGTAGGGCACTATGCTTTACGTGTGTCATTTAAGTGATACGAGTAAATAAAGCCTTTTTCTTTCCAGGCAATCCCTACGTAATGTAACTACATCCTAGTGACCTGAGCTTTGGTGTCGTCCATGTAGCGGGCCCCCAGCGCCCCCAGGCACTGCATGATGTCGCTGGTGGACGCGGCGCTCAGTTCGCTTTCTGTGATGTCGTCTACGCCGCTCACCGACGCGCGATCGCAGACCGCGACGTCGCTCAAAGCTGCACGAATATAACAACCGAGCTTGTCAACCAGAACAGTTAGACACATGGTGAGTACACATACGCTTGTCACTTACACTGCTGTCTACATCTCAATGACATTTAACCGTTTTTACTTAATGCTGTCTACATCTCTTATTTACACTGCTGTCTACATCTCAATGACAATTAACCGTTTTTATTTCTGAAACACGCGATTACGATGTCATATCCCAGAAAACATTGAACTTGAGCGTCAAGCAATGCATGGACATCCCGTAAGGCTAAGCATCGAGTGCTGATTCAATTTTACGTTTGATGATCACGTATGGTGTTTTCGTAGTTACGTACTAGGATGCACACATTACTTAAAAATACATTTTTCCGCAAGAAATTTATTCATCTAAATGCATTCTGAATTCATTCATCATGGCAACGTGCACAGAATACATTTTATCCATAATACGCTTCTACATATTCCTCTTGTGGACAGCCTAGTTTCACAAAAATACAATGTTAACACAAACCAACCCACCGAAAATGTTGATATTATAAACATGATCATGCTGTATACCCTCCTCACCCCTCTTCCTCCTCCCGCTGGGGTTGTAGCCGGGGATGGTGTAAGGGTCGAGGATGTCCAGCGCCGCCCAGGCCTGCACACGTCGCACGTTGTCGCGCTGCCAGAGCTCGGCGTCGTAGTCTCCCCCGAGGTTGGTTCGGCAGTCATTCTAAAACGCATTTGCGGAGTAACTAAATAACATTTGACATTAATATAATCAGGATGATAGTTCATTATGAAACTGTTTAGGGAGAAGCCCGAGTAAATTTTATCATATTGCATGTCATTTTACTTTTTGGTCATTCGTTACTTTATATTTATTCATTGTCATTATAATTTAGAATTCACGGAAGTCCCAATGCGGAGTGTATGTTGATAGCTTATTGTGCGGTGAAAAACCCGAGCGTAGGTAAATAGTGAGTGAGCTAGGTCCTGACGTTTATTATCAAATTAGGATACACGAATTTATGTGAATCATTGTATATAATTGATTTGTTTTGCGTCATTTGATTTGTATACACATTGGTTTAGTTTACTAGTCAGAAGTCCAATTATTGTTTATTTTGTTCACATAGGAAAGCCTCAAATCTAAAAGACTTGAGACTCGAGACTTAGACTTCTAGTTCTGTGAAATATCAGTTTGTCCAACACGTGGATTTTTTTATTATAGTAGATGAATTTTTGCAATAAAGTGAAATTAAATGAAGACTATCAGTGGCCAAACTACCCTATTCGTTCATAAAGGCCGACTTTATGTATCAGTGACCACAACAACTTCATATCTACTTATTAATCAATTATGAGTAGTTTCATCTACACCGGGGAACTGTATGAGGTCAAGAAGATCATAGAAAAGTCAATGATCTAACTGGTTGAGTTACTCGTGGTTACCCCCTTGGGGTGATCGAAAACAGGGCACAGATAACTCTCTCAGCCTGCAAAATTGATTTCAATTACGGAATTAGGTACTTAAAATTCATTATTTCTAGACCTGTTGAGAATGGTATGTTATAGCACGAATAAAATTGGCTATAATTCTCCTATTGACTATAATTCTCCTCGGTTGGATTAACTGGTGCGAAAATAGTCTTTCTATTAAAGCTCTGTCTCTGGCATCGCGTAATGATGTGGTTTGGTGCCACTATGAAAGAATGAAGAGAACAAGAGGTGGCACATATAGTGAAAGGATGAATGGAAAGGACAGTAGGAGATATAATTAGAAATTTAAAAGCGAAGAAAACTCCAGAAAAATTCAGCATTTCTCTATTGAAAACGTTTCGGAGTCTAGCTCCATCGTCAGTTCGATAAATCTAGAACACAGATACAATAAAAAATTCGGGTAGTCGGGATTAAATGACTCTTTTGATTGTCTACGTACAAACGTAAATTCTGCAAAAGGTTGGAAATTAGGTGAACGATGATTCATCAGAGAAATTTACTACGTTTTTACACTGCTCGAGGGACCAATTCTGGAGGTTTTTACACCACTCAAAACGCTTTGAAGCATTTGTATATGAAATTAAAGGTTTTCAAATTGCAGCTTTTCCATATAATCCAGATCTGTGCAGCTCTCAACGGACATTCTTTATGGAAACTAAGTTCAGTTGGTGTCCATTGAGGTTTACTGTAATTTTAACAGCCGCGGTCTCTCGATCCCAGTTAAAATTTTGAGCCGAGACCGGCGCCGGGTTTAGCCGGGCTGGTCGCGCTTTCAGAAGCTAATTAGCGCTGATACGCGGCTGGCGATATCGTCTCTAAAGCGGACATTTCTGCTCTATCGCTGCTCTGTCGCGTCTCTACGCCGGCTCTGCAGCCGGCGACGGCCTGCTCTATTCCCTGCCCTAAATTTTAACTGGGATTGCTTCTCACAATTTGATTTAGGTGTCGACGGTCTCTCTCATAACACTTCGACTATCAGCCAGACCTATGCTATACTGAAAATTATTTTCATTGTCTTTCAAAAGCAATCAATACTTTTTTGAGACAGTACCTCTAGAAATGTCAAGCATTCGGGAAGTTTCTGTCACACTAGCACTTGCCATACGGGCAACAACAATTTGGCCTCCTTGAAAGTCAGAGAGGTTTGCTATTGATGCGTTATAGGTTAGGTTATAGACACAAAAATTTATAAAAATCTGTTCAAGAATAAAATATCAATTAGCAGCAGCAATAAACAATAAAATATGTCACGTGACATTGTTCATAACATTTTCAAAAATTACGTCAGCAAAATGTCAGGTGTTTCCGTTATTTTGTGCGACCCCTGTATATCATTATTTCGTTTGACATCGCAAACTCTCTATTGGATGTTCAAACAAGTGAATTGCTTCATGAAATGAGCAATAAAGAGTCATCAAATATTTATGCGAGCCGGGCAGGCGGAAAGTGAAAGGTGGTGAGAGATTGTTCATCACTTTGACCTAAGCTCAGCATTTGTTGCATGGGTATTGGGAGTGGAATGGGCTATTTTGGCAAATGACCATCGAAATAGAAGCTAAAAGAATGACCACTGACCAGTAAATTCTCAATAATTGAATAATTCGCAGTTGAATATAATTGTTGAACGAAATCAACAATATTATTTTTAAATTTTTTAATACATTTTACAAACTACTTGAAATTAATTTAAATGAATTGAATTGGATGTTAAAAAACATCCCTTGACTAGTTTAGCGTCAAAATACGAGCTAATATGAGGCCCTGACTATACTTGCAGGCTTAGCTGTGACAGTAAATGTATTGGGGTTGTATATACTTAGAAACTACGACATGAAAGAATTTATCTTCAATTGAATTAGAGACCTGTCGGGCCTCGTCCTCTGAGGCGTACTGGGCGCGGTCGGCGATGTGGCAGCGACAGGACATGAGGGCCCCGCGGGGGATGCGGCTCAGCGTCCCCGACGGCAGCGTGTACAGCAGGCAACACAGCCCCGACATTTGCCGCCATGTCGTCGGGTCATCGCTGTGTGGGAATATGAAATTATGTTGAATGTTGTTTTTTATCATATAATTAAAGCAAGTTACCACACGTATAAATATATTTGTTTCTAATTTCTATGTTAACAATAATTTTGGTAACCTTTATTTATTCGGCAAACCAGTTCAGTAGTTGAAGTTTTCTTGTATCTTTGTACTGACACTAATAGTCTACAAAACGATGAATTCATCGGTGATCGGGATAAATAGTTACGCATGAGCCTAATGACGCTTTTTAATGATTCAGTATGACTTTTGGAAGACGTATTTTGTACTGGATTAAAAAAAAATTGATCCCGATTCTCGTTATCAACACATGCACTTCCGGCACTTTAGACCGAATTAAATTCCAATATCTGGACACATTGATTTACGAATGTCGGGAAAACATCTCGATGCACCGAGTATTGTAAACACATAAGTGGCACAACGCGGGCAGACTGATAACTTTATAACTTAATTAATTACCAGAAATGAAACCATCCTTTCACATTCTAATGAAATATATCTCAAATTAAATTAAACTAAACTAAATTACACTGAACTAAATTAAACTAGACTAAATTAAACTAAATTCAATTAAACTAAAGTATAATTAAATATTTCTCAAACTAAATTGATATCGATTCAAATGAGACGCCATGACAAACAAAATCAAGTTGCCATGTAGTTCTTAATTCTTAATTCATCCAAAACTAATGGAGCTACCATCTGAAAGAGACGTACCCTTTGTACTTGGTGATGAGGTTAGCTATGGCAGATCTCCGTCCTGCGTCCAGACACGGCATCAGGACGCTTGCCGCCAGCGACTGGAAGAGCGCATCGAGAAGGATTACTCAAGACATAGTCTTCTCGTTAATAATTAGGAAATATGGGTTCAATCTCATCAAGCCGTTTGTAATTTTGTCAGCGGAAGCATTCATCGTTTCCATCAATAAAAAACAATTTGCTATGAAACAGCAAGTTAAGAGGTTAAACCAATATTTATCATAAGCCTCGTAATCTGGAACTCCAGAAAATTTATTCATTATTACTAAGATAATAATATACAATATAATACATAATATTAAGATAAAAATATTTATATATTATTATTTATCAAGACTCGTTTATTTTTATGGAGTAAGCGAATGCAGAGAAATGTAGATGATATTTTATTTATTTTACATTTTTCTATTTTCTATTTTTTATATTTTATGGATTCACAAAAAATTTGATTGTTGTTTGTCGTAAAGGTAGAATCGTTTGAACAGTCATTGTGTATTGCTGATCTGTGAATGAGATGTAAAATGTCCGTTGTACAGTTAGATAGAAATGGTTTCAGTATAATCACGAATCATATATTCATTGAAACGGAAAACCATTTGTAAGAAAAGATCAAACGGATGAAGAAATTGGGAAAAATATAGGCGTTAATTGGCGAAATGCCAGACAAGAAGTAAAAAAAACAGAACTTGAGTACTTTACTACTAGTTTAGCATCGCGAAACGCTAAAAGTCGATGTGCATATAGACGACATCTAATGGGATTCACCCAAAATTCACGCACAACATAATGCAGCCATGTTTCAAATATTCTAATTTATTACTGCGGAATTAACTACTTCAAAAAAGTATATTTTCAAATAATATTATATGTCTCCCTCACATTAAAGATGCCGAGGGCGAGAGGTGCCCCCTCAGCCGTCACGTTGTTCATCAGGTCCGTGGGGAAGAAGAGCAGAATTTCCCCGTACGTGTTCACGTCCGCACCCGTCACCACGCTCGGCCGGCCCTGTGGTGGTTACTAACTTCCATACTTCATGATAGATCATCAACGCCGCAACTTCAGATTCTGGATTCTATGCAGTACAGAGCTAACATGACATATTTTTTAGATAAGACACGAGTAAGTCAAAACCTTTGATTAATCAACTCATAGATTCTCAAAGAATTCAGAAATATTAAGCCTACTGGCAAACCGCGGCTTCAACATATACTGGCATGTACGGTAGACTATCTTTTTATGTATAAAAACTGAAAAGAAAATAATTGATTAAATACATCGTTTTTTAGCGATAAGGCATTGCTGAAACGTTTGATTTTGGACCCGGAGAGGAACTCTCATCAAATGGACATCAACCATTTTTTAAATTTTTTTTTGCACAGCGCTTTGCAACCTACAATGTAGGAAATTGAGCTCCACGATTGCGCGCCAGCTGGTGCAGCATTCTTTCAATTTTACCTTAGCTTTGAGGCCCTCGTCCACGATGGTTAGCAGGGCAGCGCGGCTGACTGAAGGGAAAATGAGCGCCGCCCTCCTGTTCATGACGACGCGGTCCAGCAGGATTGTCTTGCTGACGTCGTCTAAGCTACGAAGTCGGTCCGGGCTGAGACATATAATTTTTATTACAATATAATGGAAAAATAAATTTCAATCTAACTATCTTAGTTGAATTGTTGTTTGTCGCTTTTAAAACAGTAATGTGAAAGGAAAATTCCATCCAATTATTTTCGTTGAGTTGTTGTCAGTAGGTATTGAAATTTTATGTCATTTAGACAGGTAAATGCAACTCGCATTAGGTCATGGATAAATTAAAGCAACCATGAAGAATGTTCCAGTTGTGTCGGAGGTTTAGAGTGGGTTGATGGGGGCCCAAGTTCAAGCATACGCGGTTTAAAGCCAACCGATAATCGCCATTCCAGCGCCAAACCAGCAACCATGCACGGGTGCCAACAACTCATTACGAGGGGCATGGAATAAGCTCAAAATTTCGATCTTTTGCCTTATGGGAATCAGCCTAATGAGAAAATTAAGGCCCCATTTTACGACCTCATTCCACCCACAGTGTAAAATCATGATTGTTGCGTTAATTAAAATATACCCACTCGCAGAGATGGCTTAGGGAGATTTCTGTTTCATCTGAACTGCGCGGCGTTAAATTGCAGCAAAAAAATGTTTCCTTAATGTTGTTATCGGAAGGCTTCCACTTGGCCGCGCGGTCCTGAGTACTGTGGGTATCTATAAATCCGACTACTCGACTTCGAAGTGGCAGATAATAATTATTCGACGTAACTATGATGTGAGGAGGTGTTTCGGCCTGTAATATATTGTTGGTCTGAAGAAGCTAATATGCTTTCTTACATAATTGCGTAGAGAAATATCATCCAAACCATTTTCAGTATTTACTACTACTGCAGGCAGTAGCACTAGTATAGTAGTATTATATTATAGGTGCCTAAAGCCCATACGATCTTCAGTCGGACCTGAATAAACACGTAGACTTCTTTGCTTGACTTAGCAATATTTTTGCGCAGGAGCTAGGGGTTTATTTATTTTTTGCTAGCGTTACTCGAAAATTATTTCCAGACATTAGTAGTACATATAATATATTTTTTCTATAAGGCAGGGTTAAACGCCCACATTTTTAATGTAAGATTGACTGTGTAGGACTGCTTGCCTTTATCGAATGACGGCCCGGTCAGTGTCCGTGCATATGAATCATTTTGTTTTCAAAGTCTGTTGTCTGAAGTCTGACATCTAAGAGGATTTTAATGAACTCTCGTGGAATTTCGAACTCATCAGTAAGATAGTTCACTCTTTACACTTAATTGACCAACCTTGAGTATCATCCTGACTCCCGAGAGAAACTTTATAAAGGCATTCGTGGGAGCGAATTAGGATATTTGCAATTAAACTATTTGGAAAGAGATGCATGGTCCAATGGTTACAATTAATTGTACCAAGATTGGAGCAGTGATTTGCAGGTTCGATTTTGGCTCTGTACGAGAGTTTTAGTCAAAATCGGCGAGACGTGGCCGGGTGGTTGCAGCTGCAAAACCCTAGTAAGTTAATTATCTGTAAGAACTCTGTGATGTCTTGAATCGGCGACAGGCCAGATGTGGCCCATCCAACGATGACTCCACTTTTTATTTTATTATTAGTATGGGCAATGGAAGTTTGGATGTAAGCTAAAGGTTAACGGCAAGGTTTGCATGTGGGAAAAATGTATGTTACGGTTTAATACTGCATTATGGGCCTGCATTTATCAGCCGCCCATTGGGCGGCTGATAGAGCATTAAGACACCTGAATGGATGTCTTTGGTTACACAGGGGGGAAAGTTGAGGAGATCCATCACCTAAAACACTGCCTCACATAACAACGGCCAGCCCCAACAGTATATTTAGGTAGCACGAAATTTGATTTAGCAATTTTATGCGGAAGATTTGTTATTAGGATACATTTATGTCCAAGAAATGTCATCACGAGTTTAAATAATTTTTAAAGATCGTTATTTTCGAAATAGGCGAATAATACAAAAAGTTTTACCCAAAGGCAGCGACGACGCAGATGGGCATGCGCTCGATGGCGGAGGGCGTGAGGAGCTGGAAGGCCTCGTCTTCACTCTGCGTCATCATCTCCGTCGCGGTGTAGTTCACGTAAAGGTCCTTGAGCACGTAGCACTGGAAGAGAGCAGTTTTGCTTACGTTCAGGTAGCCAGATGGTTATTGTGCTTATTCTGCTTGTGTTGAACGCTTGCTGAAACTCTTCTGTTTTTCTATGGTTTATTTTCACATTTAAAGCTCGGGTATCGAATCTTAATCATGTGTATTTTTTATGTTTTCTTTATTCCATTTTATTATACTTTGCATGTTCCATATACAGCTTGTGTTGTGGGTCATCCCTAAAGTTGGTGTGTTTTACAGTTAAGGTGTTACGTCAGTGCTGATGTGCGTCTAGCTATAATGGGACTAGACCACTGGTGTGACACAATACCACACTTACCGCCTGACGTGTGGGGAAGCCGTCCTTCATGTTTTCGAACTGCTGGACGATGTTGGAGGTCGGGATGTTCCTGGCGTCCACCGCCTGCATGAACATCACCGCAAAGTCGTCGACGTTTATAGTCGTGCCCGTCTTGAATGCTTTGTCAGATAACATTAGACCCTGGAAAATTTCGAAGTAAATTTATAATTCATGTGGCTCACGTATGCACTCGCTGCGCTATAAATTTATAGATGAGTGGTGGCAAGAAATTACTAAGATATGGGCTATCCATTTTAACTGACCTCAAATTACTATAATTTGAAGTGCGAAAACTGAAGCATTGAAACACGAGTGTAACTCAGTTTCAAAACACCGAATGTGTCAGCTTGTTAATAAGAAGTAAAACTGACCAGCTTGGATGAGGGTGGCATTCCGATCGTCCCATCTTTCAGGGCGTCCTTACTAAGGTCCTTGTAAACATTGGTAGGAATGGCTTCTTTAGCCTTGCTGGAGATGAACTTCAGTCGGTCTGATCCAATCTGAAAGTTTTTCAAGTTATATAATATGAAAACTTTGTTTAAAGACTCTATGTCAACGATTTGCTTTCATCTGTTGATGGCGCTTCTAGAGGCCTTGTTAACTTATAGGGTCAATTTTTTTTGTCATGAATTTTTCTACGTCGATGTTGGTATTAGTAAGCCAAATACTTTCATCAACCTAATTGAAATTTGGATCAATCCTTCTTGCCTTTATTTTGCAATTCCTTTGTATGTTCCCTACCCTGTATTGGAGCAACACTGGATCGCAAAAACTAACAAGCGCTTTTGCACGTCGACATGTGGCCAACAACTACAATTAGATCCACCTGTATTCTCATTTTTAAAAATCTTCTGAGATTTCAGATTTTGTCAAACATGTTCGACGTCAATGTAATTTGTTTTCCTAATATCATGACAGGAAAACCTGGAGTCGAGACGCATTGCTGCCCGCAGCCCAATCGTACTCACCCCAGAAATAAGGGTAGACATCTGGGCCGCGTTAAAGGTGGCGTTTCTGCCAAGCGCGGACATTCTGTTGGTTAGTGACATGGACGCCTCGTCGAGGTACCGCATGGGCGCCACGTTCAAGAGTTCGTCAGGGATGATGTTCAGATCCAGCGATGTTCCTCCTCCACTAGAGCCAACTTCGAACACTTTGTTCTTGATCATCATCAGCTGCGAGTTTTTACCACATTGGTGTTAAATTTCAATCAATAATGTATAATGTTAAATTACAAATAATACAAAAACAATGAATTTCAATTTCTTGGCTATCATATTATAGCAAAATATCGTTGCATTTCCATCACATACAAGAAATATTTGGTTACCTCCATGGTGGAACTAGAATTACTTAATAATCAGAGGTGGGCAGTGGCGCGCTACATGTAGCGGCCGCTATATTTTCAGTAGCGGTAGCGGTAGCGGCGCTATATTTAAGCAATTGTAGCGGTAGCGGTAGTGCCCGCTATATATTTAAGTAGCGATACGAGGTTTTGCCGCTACAGCGCTACCGCTACATTTATAGATAAAGCCTTTAGATTTTACTTAATAGTATTAAATGCATGATACATACATAATATAAATTACAGAATAAAACTTTACGAAAGATTTCGGTGTAATGTTGTTAACCTCAGCCTGTTACTAGTGTCAACATGTTAGTTGTTACCAGTTACCCCTTACAGGCATTTTTTCATGTTTCAGTTTGCTTACAGTTATTTTTATACAGTTATTTTGATGTTTCACCTTTCCTACATGGATGTTTACTTTAATCTACCAATCTCAAAAATAATCCACATATATATACAAATAAAATACTGATTTTTAGGGAAGATAAAACATAAAACTAACTGTAATTTTTATTTACTGTATCTAACCCGTACTAGTTCGGTTAGGTTAATTGCAATAAAGTTGCATTGATATGTTTTGAAAATGTTTTATTAGCATTAAATGTTTATGAGTAAATCCCAATAGCAGAACAATAAATATTTAGAGATTTCCTATAATTTTGGCCATTGTAGCGGTAGCGGTAGCGCTTGCTACAATCTAGTGGATGTAGCGGTAGCGGTAGCGCCCGCTACATTTAGAGCATGTAGCGGTAGCGGTAGCGCAGCTACATTTGAAAGTAGCGCTGCCCAGCTCTGTTAATAATACACTAACAATAATTCATAACAATTCCCACACACAACTTACCTTCATGAAATCAAAATTGCCATGACCTTGACGTTGATTTCCATCACAGTTTAATCACCTTTTACCTTCATTTTTTGCAAGAGATTTCTTTCTTTTCAAATCACCTTTTACTTTCATTGAAAGAAAAAATAATTGAAAACAGGACATCGCATGACCGTCGCATCACTTAAAAATCACATCCCTCCTTCATGAGAATCCCATATGATACTCATACCTTAACATAACAGAAAGCCTTCCACAAGTTTATCGTCATCAAGTAATTACATCAATTTTAGGTTATCAATTACAACAATTGCAAACATCTGCACCCACTTTTCCCCTGGCGGCGCTGCCGGCCGTGTATCGTATGGTCGTCACGAGATTCTTGAGGTCTTCGGCGAAGATGGCGTAGTTTTTGAGCGTGCTGTTGAGCATCAGGCCCGACGCCAGTGCCAGTCGGTTCATCCCTGTTAGGCAAGTTAGGAATTTATTGTAGAAATTTTTAAACCTGAAGGGACATAGATAGTTTTATTATTCATGGTCAACAGCGCTTGGCTGTTATAATTCGGAGAGTGTTCAATACAGGCAGGTTGCGATGAGTACACGAAAGTATTTTGGGTTGATTTGGTGATTTAGTTACTTAAGTGGTTAGGTAATAATTTGCATCACATTAAGTGATGTAATAGAAGAGTAGCATTGACGCCCATTTTATAATTTTATTGACTGTTATCTATTACATAAGTTGCTCATAAATAACAGTCAACTAGATGGCGTTACAAGTGCTCACAGATAGACCGCAAGGTAATTACGTACACATGTTCTACGTTGAGTCTCAACGGCTTTGAGACGCAAGCCTCAATTATCCTCGGGCCAAATTACAATTATCCCTCAAGCTGATCGTTGCATTTTGCGCGATTTAAGTACTAACCTGCATCATGACAAGTATTTCCCGTTATATTTCGTCTAAATAATTCAGCACTTTTACGAATTGCATCCTCTTATACTAAGTAGCGTCGAAAATTTCCACCAGGATTAGGGCAAAGTTAATCACCAGCTTGAGAGTTAAATAGTAACTTGATTGAGCAATGAGTATTTTCCTAGGTCTTGTAACCTACAATCACTAGAAAGCAAGACAAAACTAAATTTCAGTAAACCTAATCACCGCAATAACTCACCCAGGGAACGGATTTGATCGACGGTGAAGTTCTGCTTGGACTTTAGCAAGCTCTTCATGCTGTTTTCCAGTACCTGGCATAACAACAAATTTCCGTATTACATCAAAAAATGAACATAAAACTATAGCCTCTCACACTTGAAAGTAATAAGGGAATAGTCCGGAATAAATGGTTCGGAATTTTAAATTGTTATTTTATTTTAGAGTGTACTGAAGGCCAAGTGCGGAAGGATGAAGTGATGGAATCATTTTGTCGAGGAAAGCCGGAGTGGAGGTATGTGCTGCGTTAGGATGTTAATATGCAAATATATATGTGAATAGATTCGATGTAGTGGACAAATTTTGTAAATAATATATTTACGTATATGTTAATGTTTAGCTTATACTATTATTTGCCTATTTCATTTGTTTCTCTTAGGAAAGCCTCGAATCTACAGTTGACTCAAGTCAAGAGTTAGTCTCGAAAGCCAAGCATCCAAGATGAAGTGAAGTGTTAATGTGCCGATATTATAATTTATTGATTATTTAAATGTGTTTATTTAAAAGTGTGTTAATAAAGTGTTTTAATAACTATTCATCAGTATCCCGAACCTATACGATCATGTTGGCTAGTTGGGTGTTCTGAGATTCCCAACAATCCTGTTGCAATTACCATTGGTGTAAAATTCTCGTCACTAATTGAGATAGAACTAAATCGTAAATTGAAATGAACAAACTTTCAAAATACTGTTTTTATTTATTAGTTACATTACATATCTATGTATGCCAATGCTAACTATTTATTATTTATTTCGATTCGATTGTTTGCTTTGAATGGGTTGTGCATTGCACTACATGATTTGGCACTCAAGGAAGCCGTGGTCTTCAGGGCTTCGGAGAAAAAATAGCCCATGTACTAATTTAGTCTACCACCGGCGCCTCCTAATGAATACATTGCTTAAATAATTTTCTGTCTGTAACACAGACTAAGGGAAAAACATGCTGAGGTAATAATAATCCACGTATAATAAGCTCTAGAGATTCTTGAATCTCAGTTCAGTACTTACCAATGCATCGATTGAGCCGTCCTGCAGTGCAGCGGTGGTGAAGTTGTCGGTCTCGTTGCGGATGCGTTTGCTATCTGCGTCTAGCACCTCATTGGGCAGGTCGGTGGCGTACACGAACTGCATGAGACCTGCAGTGCGTACCGGGCTGATCACGGCCTTGATCTGACGATTGCAAAAACCAGTTATTAAATATTCAATGAACAGGCAGCGAGTTAAATAAATGAAATATAGTAGTATTTTCGCAACGAGATGCTGACGAAGTACAGTAACAGTTGTCAAGAAATAAAGAACGATCCACAAATAATGTCCAATTACGCCCCAGTTTGAAAATACCCGTATATCAGAGAGATAACTATAGTGTGTTTCAAGTATTTATTTAAAATTAGAATAATAAAATTAATTAGCGACACACATATGGATGACACAATAATGACGCACTCTTTCAATTTCCTGCTGTGAGACAGGCGACTGTAGGACGTTGGCTCTCCGCGTCACGTTCTCGGCCTCGAAGATCTTCTCGACGACGTAGCGGCCCAGCGCCCGCGTCTTGAGTCCTCCGCGCATCATCTGAAGTGGGGGGAATTTTTCCAGAATGTTCGGAAATTTTTCGATTTTCCCCCCGCCACCCCCCTCTTTTTGCAGAATAAAATTCGAACTATAATGAAACTAGAAAAACCGGGATAAACATTTTGTAGATAGTTTATTTGCAAATTGAATGGTACATGTCTCATTGTTGTAGCTTCAAAACTCTAGGAGGAGATAGGTTTTCCGTGACAATAAGTGTGAATGTTGAGGAGAGCGCGACAAAGTCCCGCGCGCACCACAATATATGCGCTCAATGTAGCATAGATTCCAAACTAAACGTTTCTGGAGCTTGATTCCACTCAAGGATGATGGGAGCAACTACATGCGCATCTCTCCCTACAAAGCCCGGAGGCACACTGAGTCAGACCTCACAAAAACACTATATTTGTAGTGGTGGACAGCGAATTATCTCGTATCTAATTACTGAAATAACTCCCCCCCCGCCCCCCTTTCATGAAGTGTCGTGTACGTGAAAATCGACGTATAGATATGGTAGTGGTACTATTGGATAGGCCAGAATGTCAGCTTTAAAATTAGTACAAAAACCGAAAAAGTAAAAATTTTCAATTTTAGGGTAGACGCTCCCCTTAAATTGTGCGACGAAACCGACGCTGGTCTTGGCCGATCCTGCCGCGATTTAGCCTAAAAATATTACCCAATCAGGAATCGCATCCGTCTGGGAGCCAGCCGCGGGTGAACATGTTTAGCATAATGCTCGCCCCAGCGCAACGACAGGGGGGTCAACAGCGCAGGCATGTCCACAGCAGCGCAAATTGGCGCAGTGTTTCTCGACACAGGCCAGGCCTGCCGTCGCAGTCGAATTTGGTTACCGAGGCCTTCTATATCTAAAACAGAATTGCACCATGGCTGAAATAAAGAAAAACTCCAACAGCCTAGCTAGGCTGCAATACGGCGCTGCTATAGCGCTGAGATTGAAAAACTCTAAACCATTTTCAAAAACTGTGACAATGAAAGGACCAAATTTCTGGTCTCAAGCAAAGCCATTTCCATGTACTACAACGAAGCCATTTCGATGTACGACAACCGCTCGATGGTGTGGTGAAATTACCGATGGTGAGGAAGTTCAAACTAATTCACATGTGCGTGCGCTTGAGAACATGTGCATATCTATTGCTGGTGCATGTGCATCTTCATGCACCAGCGGATATATATATCCGCTGGTCGTCGAATATTCGACGACCATATTTCGGCATATTCATGGTCGTCGTCGGATATGGGGCCGACGTGGAGAGCCGCGATAGAGCGAAAATGTCCGCAGAGACGATATCGCCAGCCACGAAGCAGCGCCAATTTGATGCTAAGCACCTGCCAAGTGGACGGGATCGGCACAGGCAGTGCACTCGCAGTTACATTTGACCGTTTATGTCGACATGTGTGTACTGTGTGTCCAATTCGTTTTTAATCCATTGTGATATTTAATCAATCATGCCACTTTATCTTGCTTATCGAAAAAACATCCTGCAAGCGGCCTTTATCAACTCATGAGCCTATCTTCATAAAATACCAATATCTCCAAACATTCACATCAAAATTTCAATTCAGTAAAATATCAAGTTATAACATTTATCAGCATTATTTCATACGCGTGGCATGGTTAAAATTAAGTAGCAAAAATAACTATATTTTTGTAACGAACATATGTTTTTGGTTTCATCAGTGTCCAAGCAGTGTCACGAGTCCTATTCATGCCTCACCGCAAGGATCTCAGTTTTCCGGGATAGGAGGACATCAGGCTGGAGTCGCATGAAGACGAAGTCGGGCAAGCTGCTGAAGTTGAGCATTTGGAAGGTGTCGCGGTCCCAGTTCCTGGGGTCGCCGTAGGTCTTCTCTCTGAGCCACGCCTGCAGCGACAACATGTACTGGGCACGAGTGGTGCCCCCTTCGCCATTAAGTTCGGCTTGACTCGGGCATGATGCCGACTTTGTGTTCAAGTTGTCCATACACAGATTGGCTTCATTGAATCTGCGGGGTATGAAGTAAACCACAAGGGGTTAAAAGAGCGTTTTCAGGTTTTGACCAGTTTTGGGATAGCATATTTCCTTCGCCGTATAACTGCCGTGATGGGAAATATATCTATTCAGGGGTTACACAAAATAGGGGGAACCCCGAGGAATCTGCAATCTATATTTTAGTCTGGTATACGTTAAACTTTTGTGGCAACTACAGCCTCAATTCTCCGAGGTATTGATTCACACAAATTGCGAATTGTATCCAAAAAAATTTTAACATATTCTTCAGTTAAAACTCCCTCCAGGTCTTTGAAAGACAATGGCGGCTGGAATCGACTTCTGACTTGCATCTCTAAAATCGGCCATAATTTTTCGATAATATTCAGGTCTGGTGATGGTAATGACCAAACGAGATGCTCAACTTCAACAGAATGTTCCTTGTGCCATTTTTTTAACAATGCTAGGCTGTATGGATCGGGGCACTATCATCTTGAATGATGGCGTTCCACTCCGAAAACACAGCGTTTGATCCAATGGATAACTTGATCCTCTAAAATTCCTAAATAGTCAGGGCTGTTGATTCTTCCATGAAGAGAAATCATTGGTCCGCCGGATTTCCAAGAAATAGAACCAAGGGTCATCACAGATCCCCCGCCATATTTTACAGTTGGGAGGAGGTAGTCGGGATTAAATGACTCTTATGGCTGTCACCAAAAGTAAACTCGGTCAGAGGTTGGAAATAAGGTAAACGATGATTCGTCAACAAAATTATTCCACTGCTCGGGGGACCAATTCTAAAGGATTTTACACCACTCTAAACGCTTTGAAGCATTTGTATTTGAAACCTGAGGTTTTCTAATTGCAGATCATCCATGGTCCACATTTGTGCAGCTCTCGGCCGTCAGTCTTTATGGAAACTGGGTTTTGCAGGTTTCTATATTGAGGTCTACTGTCCCTCATTATTTGAGACAAAAATTGTCCCTCGATTGTCCCTCATTATTTGATTTAGGTACCGACGATCACTCACAGACAACTTCGACTTTCGGCCAGACCTGTGCTTTAATAAGGTCGTTCTTCCTTCTATTTCAAAAGCAGTCATTACTTTTGAGACAGTACCGCTAGAAACGTCAAGCATTCGGGAAGTTTCTGTCACACTAGCACCTGCCATACGGGCACCAGCAATTTGGCCTCATTTGAAAATCGGAGAGCTTTGCTATTTATGGATTATGGGCTAGGTTATAGAAGCAAATGTGTACTAAAAATATCTGTGCAATGATAAAATATCAATTAACAGCAACAATAAGCAATAAAGCTCATATATATGTCACGTTTTTTTTTTCTAACATGTTCAAAAATTACGATTTCCAAATGTTACGCGTTTCCCTTATTTTCTCCAACGCTGTATATAAATGACTCACATAAGCATGAATGTTTTGTATCACGATGATAAAGTTCATGATGATGTAAAACTGTTTATGTTAATGGGTGAAGTTGAAGCTGATCTAATTCATCATATCTTTTTTGAAAAAGAGGTGAAACTTCTTTTAACTTACAGCCTGGCAATGGCACGCGAGTCACGCAGGTTGGTGAGCATGGCGATGGGCAGGTAGAAGAGGATGGGCTTCAGGTTGGTGATATTCGCTTCCTTCCATTCCCAAGAATCCCCCAGCTTATCCAGAAGCAATGCCACTTCCATTCGTGAGGCCTACATTGGGAAACGATATTAGTACTGTAGCTTGTGTCTATAAATACGGCTCGCTGATTATTGTGTTAATAACTATTTCACTTGTTTTTTGATGTTGAATAAATTTAAATATCAAACAAGGAGTGGAAGTGGTTTGATATTGAATAAATTTCAAATTAAAATTTATTTTCGGTGAAAAGTATTCGAAAATTTCGATTTGGGCCTTATTCAGGTAATAAATCTCGGTTTATTTCATAATAATTATTGGAGTTTAGTAGCAAAACTTTAGCAATGATCACAAAGGATATAATTATGTAAATAGTGGGCAGATCAAGAAGGTTTTCAGAAGACATTTTAATTAACATATTAACTGCTTCTTGAATATAGAATATTTTTTAGCAATTAAGGTGAAGGTTTGGAAAAATTTTGAATTTAGAAATTACTTACGCAACATTGGGTGTACTGCATACAACTCGAAAATTTCCAGTCATTTAAAAATCACGAAATTTTAAGCGCTGCAAAACCTTTACCTTACTTGGTAATGAATAATGTTAATTTGAAACGTCGTTGAAATACTATTATGCCTTATGGAAACTTGTTTCTTATCTGTCCACGATAGCGAAAAATATCGTCCGACTAATTGAGAAAGCGAACGAGAAAATTGTCAATATATTCCATTCGCTAGTCTTCAATCAAACATGTATAAAGGAACAACTTCTACCAAACTATACTAGTTATGTCTATAGTTATACATAACACATCTCCTGAGTATGATTGTAAAAAATCCTAATCGAATACATCAAAGCTCGACGTAAATCCATTTCTCATGAACTTGTAATTTTAGTTCACATTAGAAAATTACTCACGCTTGTGTTTCTGAGCAAAGTCTTGAGCCTGTCGATGGCCTGGGTCTGGGTGACATTGACTCTCTGCAGGAGGTCCATCTCGTTCAGGACGCGCTGCGACAGATACGGCGTCACCAAGTCCCGCGTGTCATTCCTCAGCGTGAGTAGAGACCCTGCCTGTGAGGAATACTTGTCAAAATAAGTCAATAATTCACAATTTTTTATTAAAAAATAACGATGTCAACATTTTGTATCTTTGGATTTTCAGAAATCATAAGAAAATAAAGCCAGTGGGACACATTGTAGCGGGAGTACTACGCTCCATACACAGAGTTACTGGGTCTCTGCAAGCGGGCCCTATCGTACGAGGATGAATCAAAATGGACCAGCAAACTTTCAAAATGCCATAAGGTATATTTAAATTTCACGAAGAACCCGCATAGGTCTACAAACTATGTGTATATAGATTTACGGTTACAGACATATTAGAGATATTATATACAGATATTTACAGACAGTACAAAAAACGGTAGGTCAGGCAAAGGTAGGCTGACTACTAGCAATCAGCTGCTTCCCGCGAAAACTACCTACGCATACTTTTTCTCGTCAATCTCTGTTAGAGAGGTGCGGCGACTGGAGAAAACTAATAGCGCTGCCAAGGCTGGCCCGCTACAACATTTCAATTACAGTTTCTTGATGATAACATGGATTTTACGTGTCTGGCTGTTATGGTAAGAAATATGGCCGTTGTTAGCTCAACGAGAACTCATCCCTAACTCTAACCACGTGTTCACCCTGTACTCACGCCTCACCCTCGCCCACTCCGTACACATGCCTCACCTTCACACCGCTTTCACGCCTCACTTTACCCCGCGCTCACCCAGTACATGCCCCACCGTTACCCCGCGCTCACCCAGTACATGCCCCACCGTTACCCCGCGCTCACCCCGTACATGCGCCACAGTTCTACGGGCAGAAGCGCCGCGTCGTCCTCGGACAAGGCGCTCAGATTGCCGCGCGCCAGCAGGCTCTTGAAGGAGGCGTTGAAGGCGGCGAACTCGTCAGCGACCACGAGACGAGATATCCTGCGACCATGGGGATTGTCTAGCTAATTTTGTAATTATTTAGATGCAATATATAGTCATATACGATATGCGAAAATTCAAATGTTAATTGTTAATATAATTTAAATATTAATTAAAACAAAACGATTGAGTCTTAATTAAAACCCAAGAGTTACACTTTTTTGCCGGTGAGCCCAATAAAACATTCCACGAAGTGTCATGTGTTTATCTTATTGCCTCACTTTTCGACTGCTCAAGTGGCAGCGAGCTGAAGCTGAGCCGGTCAATATACAATAGCTCACGAGTCACGTGTACTAAGGCTTAGGCTAGGCGTTCAGAATACTGAAATTTTATAGCACGGATGTCTATGGCTGAGTTTAAGATTGTCGATGTAAACCTTTCGAAGAGTTTGAAATTGCGATGCAAACTTATGCACGACCAGCTTAATTAAACAGATAAGGAATGTAAAGGTTAATTTAGTAGACTTACTGGGAGGCTATAGCGGTATAGCAGCAGACCAGCCACCAACTTTCTAGCATTTTTCTCAAGTAAGTTTTGATTTTTTTCGATACATTCAATCTATATTTGTATTCCCATTATATTTTCTATAGTAAATAATTTATTTACTAGCATTCAACGGTTCTATGCAGGATATATCAATATTCCTATCCTATAAAATATTCAAAAATATGACATTATATTCATAATATATGCCATATATGAAATATTGAACGCGCAATTCCAGGGAGTAAGCGATCAATTAAGGTGCCCGACAACGGGTAAACTTCACGCCTTGTTTTCATGGCTACGATTGATCTCGTGGCTGCCGGCAGATAAGGCAAGCCCCAACCTTGACGTGCACGATGTTCAAGTGCACGTAAATATAGTTTTTTAACTGCTGCAACTAATGTTTTTTTATGTCTCAACCAGAAAACTGCTGATTTAACAGGAAAATTTCACTTCAATATAGAAATGAGATAATGCATAATAATATGATTTTAAAAATTACTCTTTAAAGACAACACATTTAATGGGGCTATAGTGTCTTCGGTATTACACATGTAGAATGAATTTCTTATTTTATTTTAAAATAATTAAAAGCAAATTGTTCCCTAAAATTTTCTTTAATAATATATGTTTTTAATTATTTACTATGTCAATTGCTTCAAGTATTGTCTCCGAATTTACACAAGCGTGCAAAATTTCAGATCGATTGGACGGGTAGATGTGTGTTAAATATCGATTATAATATTTGTAGTGGACAGACAAACAAACAACAAGAAGCGAAGTTAAAGAGAAATGTTGAAAAAATTAGAAAAGTATGAATGAACGTGAACAAAGCATCTGAAAAAATTTCATTCACAGTTCCTATATTTAAAACAAAGGTCTCAGTGCACTCACAGCTGCTCTCGCACGCCCGTAAAATAATTTTGGATTTTCTGTAGGATGTCCCATGACGCGCCGGTGACGCTCACTGCTCCTGCTGAAGAAGGAGGGGCTGATTTTAGTTCCTAAATCCTCGAGCTCTAGGATAATATTATTATAAAGACTGGACAATTTGTGTTATTTTCTGATATAGCTAGTTGACCCATGGCAAGGTTACCTAGGACAGATATTTTAATATAATAAAATACTTGTAATATAATGTTTTATAATATAATATAAATATTTTAGCGATAGATTTATAGATATTATTGAATCCCCTATTTATAGATAAACTAAAAAATAATTGAAACATCACTTCAAGCTTATTTTTTGGAGCTTTCTAGAAGTGTCAATCGCTAATGAATAGACAATAATTGTAGCAGGCACGATTATTACTTAGATTGTGATCCTTATTAACCTAAAGATTAATTTTGAATTTTTAATTTATGACATCGTGTAACAATAATCATCTTCCATGTTCCAATCGCCATTAGGTTTACATCATCACTGAAATTACGGTCACATTGATCCTGCATTGCTTCATTGCCAAAGCTAAGAGTTAAAATTAGATAGACTTACAAAAGTCGCTAATATTATATTTTATTATTATATGTTATATATAACATCTTTGAATACTCGCTCACAGTTCTGCGTGACCTATGATCCAGCGAAATGAATTACAAGTGTACAAATCGCGCCGAAAATTGTCACAACGAGAAGTTTTATCTAGCATTAGTTAGTGAGGTGAAATAAATTACTTTTACTCATAATGCTAACCCAACGTTGTTTTTAACAGAATAAACAGGTTTGTGTTTGTTCATTGGTGTTTGTAGATTTGTTTGATTTTTTGCAAAATTAATTCCCACATTCAAAGTATGACCGACCATTCCATAGATATTTTTGAAAGACTTTTCCCGCGTTAACTTCAATTTTAATATCCCCTGAAAAATTGCCCCTGGCATTTGTACTTCTATAAAATGCTTAGAACTTCATTTCAAGCTAATTTTTCTGTAAAAAATTGCTCGTACTTCTGCATTTGTTGTCGTCTTGACTCCCGTTGTAGGCCTGCATGTTACAGTAATGAACAGGTGCGAGTGTAAGTTATTATCTGCCTGAGACTGCCATGAGTGACGCACTGCGGCCCAATCAGCCGTCATATATCCAATACAAAGAAATACAGAGCTTTCTAGATTCACCGAAAATCATGAAAACTTCAGAAATGAAACCTGCTATTCCAGATTCAAAAATTCTATTCGGTAAATTCAAATTTTGAAAATAAATTTTCCCTTTTTTATTTTCGAGCCTGTTTTCCAAGTAACAACTATAATTTTACGATCGAAATACACATGAGCACACCGCTCTTCATTCACACTTAATCATAGACAGGGGAGTTGGTACTTACTATAATCTTACACACGACTGACCAAACGTGTCCATTGATTGATCTATTTTCAGTTCTCAATAAATATGATTAACAGAGAGATTTAACGAAATTACGACTCATAATCACTATTTAACTTGATTTTCTACTACTTCCCAATCATAGCCCGAACGTTTATTGATATTCATTGATTATAATCGGCAGGTCTAGCACTCTAAAGAAGTATGCAGCATTTGCTTTCAATATTTGAGCTCATGATAAAGGCTTGTTTATATTAACTGCCACAAACCATAATCATTCACGAACACAGCCTATTTGAAACATATAGCATATCAATTCACATTGCGATCTACTTGGTTCATCGAAAAATTTACAAGTATTATACATTTGAGAAGTATTATTAAAATTGCCCTATCGAACAGAAATTGAACATATATTGTATGAGCTTCTGCTTCACTTATCAATTTAATGCAGAGATGACAAATCATCCATCAATTTCCTGCAAAAACTTTACAGGTTTCACTGATGTTGAAATTTTGAAATTAGTAAATTTTAATATTTCATTGGTGTATAAAACTGAATAAAATTTTTTAACATTTACTTTATGCACTTATGTTTAATAGATAGCCTCGGCTACAAGTTTTGTTCGATTATTGCTCCGCCTCTGCGTTTTCTTTATAAAACGAGAAGAAATCAATCAAATTAGCATAAATAATTGACCCTTTTTCTGGCTGATATTTTGGATAAAAGTAAGCTCCTAGAAACTCACCAGCGAAGAGGTAGAAGTACAGGATGGAAATCCGCATCTGAAACACAATGAGTTGATAATGATATGAATTGGTAACACAAAAATCATTGTAATAGAATTTTGTTATTCGTACTTGTACATTAATTGTGCCTTCCTCCAAACATTTTACATTCATTTCACGCTCTTTTCAGTCATAATAATACATTTTCCATGCATTCAGCACATATTTCAGTACAATTTTGTTGCAAACAAATCTTCGGCTAAATTTAAACTCATGCTTCCTTCGACCTGACATCAGAAGATGGGTAGGGTTTCAGGAAAACAATTTAAATTTTAATGTACATTATCCCTATGCACATTTATATTTGATTGGAACATAATTTTGCTCTAGTTAAAAAAAGTGCATCAGTGGAGTCTTTCATGCAGGGGCTTGAAAAAATCTTTCAATTTCACCAGTCAAAACGAATCAGCTTCTAATTGAATAAGTGAAGCTAATTGCAAAAAACATGCTGATGCAAACTAAATGAAATAGTCAGAATTGTATAATTTGAAATTAATATATTGTGTCAAACTAAAAAAAATTCGATGTAATGGGTCTCAAAATATCAAATCGTCAACTAAATTTGCTTCTAAGATGGCAAGAACGTCTGCGTAATTTGGGTCTAAATATAATGAACCTTCTCGTAGTTGTGCGTTGAAATAAGTCTTCGAAATTGAGTGTAAATGTGCCCGAAACGTATGCGTGATTGGGATTAAGAGGCCGTGAACGTTCGTGATATTGGGAGTTAAAAATTCACAAACCTCTCCGTAATTGCAAGGGTTGTAAAGAAAATTAAAAAATAACTGTGAGTACAAGCGAAGAGAATAAGTCCATCACGAGCATCCATCATTGGGAAGCTGAGACTGGACGGTCGTTTACCTCTCATAATGTTAACGACGATAAATGTAATCGTGATATATCGGAAAAACTTACTTCGAATTAACTTTTTACCTTGGCATTCGAGAGACACTGACTGCCTGTTTAATGTTGATTTTTGACCTCGCAGTCAAGTTCAGCACAGTGACTGGTAGACGCCGAACCTGCAACCTCTTCTAACGATCGCTGAGATGCAACTGGCTCAGGCTCCCAGCTTGGAAATCTCTAAACCACTGGTTGCTAACCACCGAAAGCAGTCAGTACTTGAAACACCATAAAGTTTACGGAAGGTCAAAAAATTTCCGAAGTTAGCCAATCTGACCTCTGACCTCAAGCTCGTTCCAAGAACAAAGGTTGACCAACACTGAATTTAATTACAAAGTGTTGCAGCCTGTGTGTATTATATAAGTGTAGCTCTTCTGAGTACTTATCTAATAAGTGAGCTCCAAGTAACCATTGCAGTTTGAATGTTGACGTAATAAACAGAAAAATTTCAAGTGAAGCGGCAGACCCCCTATGATAGTTGCTGTGAGGTTCGAAAGCATTTAACAGGTCGTCAAGCTTTGGTCCCGTATCACTTTAGCAATTTCATACTGTGTTAGATAGATTAAAGTTATCAATTTCACAAATGACAATGATTCCTTGATTTTCAAAGTGAAAGTTGTACTGATTTATTTGCAAGTCCCAATTGAAATCGAATAATAAAAAACAGCACAACCGATATTCAAAACCGTTAATGTAAATTTCATCGCACATACCTTGTTCAATGATATCTTCATTCACTTCATGCCATAAGTAGTTGCCATGGTGACAAAAACACGAATAAACAGAGCATTTCTAAACATCAGATGTCGCATTGTGAAGAACTACTGCAGAACTTACTGAATCAATGCGACGACGCAAACGTTAAGCGTGATCGTCACTGATTGCATCAGGCATCATCGAACTTGTTAGCTACGGTTTATTCAGTATGCAATTCATCATACCGATGTATACTGAATTAATCATATTATTAATATTGAATATTTTCATTGAATTTTCCAAACTGATGGACAAATTTATAACAAATTTTGTATAGCTGTTTTTTAAGTAAATATCAGTTAGCCGGTTAACTGATCTACGTACTAGTAAAAGGGAATCGCTGCACGGTGGATCAACCGACTAGCTGCATACGAATGATCACTCATAAATTGATTTCAAGGCATTACCTTATCCGATACTATTCAATTCAAATTGTTTTTATTTTTTATCGATTCCGTGCACTCCAAGGTAGTTTCAATTATTCTCTTATTGTGCATAGCCTTAAAATATTGCTGTTCTTAAGTTACACCAACTTTCTTCAACGAATAATGAATGGTAGCTGAATTGTGAAAAATTGTAAATTAGTATTATACAAGTTAACTAAACCTGCACTTTGGCACTTGACTACGGAATTTATAACTTCTAATTTATAATTATTATTGCACTAACAAACCATTATGTTTTAGAATCGTTATTAGTAGTTTAGACTATTAGGAGCAATCGATCCAAAGGCAAGTATTGTGTGTTAATCAAGTGAATTATTAACTTGGTTTGTTCCCACATTGAACTTGATTCATTAAGAAATATTTCCTGAATGTTATAACAAAACCATCTGCCATAGAAGTAACTTGTCAAATTACTTGCTATTCAATGATGGTATATTTTTTTGGCATTCATTAACGTTTAAAAAGAATTATTCACAAAACAACTCAACTCTATACCTAAAAAAAATAATTGATCGTCAATGGTGGAATATCTTTTTGATATATGTTGTTGCTATGTTTTATTGATATATTTTTCTTATATAAGTTGTTAATACATTTTGTTTTCTGTTCAAAATTCCTATTCGGCTTACAAAGTAATGGTGTTTTGTGCCACCTGCCTGCGAGGAGGGGAGGTTTGAATAGATAAGTACGTCGAAATAATCTTCAGGCCCTATTGCATTGAATTTGGATTCTTATTTTTTTATTAAAGTAAATTATTAATATTTTTGTTTATTCGAGATTTTGTCATTAATTGATCTTATTATATTATATATATTTGATTATTCCGAGTTAAAGTGTATGTTACGAATTCAGTACCCAACTTGGCGCTAAACGATTGTATCGTACACTGTGGTACACGGTAGAATTCACATTTTGGGGATTTTACCGTGCTAACCTAACCTAACGTTCATATTTTATGAACATGTTTATACTTTTTATGAACATATTCATATTTTTTCACATTTCCTTATTTTTATGAACATGTTTATATTTTTCATGTACATGTCCATTTTTTACGAACATGTTCATATTTTTTATGAACGTGTTTATATTTTTATGTACACGTTTATTTTTACGAACATGATAATATTTTTATGTACCTGTTCATATTTTTTATGAACATGTTCATATTTTTTAATGAATGCGTTCGTATATTTTATGAACGTGTTCATATTTTTATGGACATGTCCATATGTTTTATGAACATGTTATTTTTTATGAACATGTTCATATTTTTATGAGCGCATTTATATTTTTTATAAACATATTCATATTTTTTAACATGTCCATATTTTTTATGAACATGTTCATATTTTTTATGAACATGTTCATCTTTTTATGAACTTATGAACATGTCCATATTTTTATGAACACGTTCATATTTTTTTCATAAACTTGCCCTCATGAAGTTTTATAGTAAGCTGATAGTGACTCAAGTGAAGAACAACTCTACGTGCTTGTCATGGTATATTAGAGTGGTTTTATCACTAGCCGCAGAAGTTCAGTTTTGAATCACCATTCGACACGCATTGGCTCATATCGCTAGTTAATCACGGCATGCACGTTCCGCTCAAAGAATTGAGATTGAAAGGTTCAAATCATACCATGTAAATGATTTGACCTATATCTCTAAGTTCTGCAGTGCAGAATAGTATTGAATTTTGGGGTTGCTAACATTCAATTTTGATTTTAGTAAATCAATATCGAATACAAATTTTATTTCTCATGTTAAAATCACTTTTAAACCGCGTTTTTGCCTTTAACACTTAAACTACATTTCGTTGATGAGATAATAGACAATACAGGATAGGAAGTACTATTCACCAATTACAATAATAAAATATTCGCAATTATAAATAAAAATTATAACAATTTCATTTGATTTTTATTTATAGATGTGTAAATAAAACTATTCACTTTATGTACTTTGCATTTCGAATTGGTAGTTGAATGGGAGATCTGTCTTTTTTATAAGTCTTTCTTTATGATAAGGACGGGAGGTTTTTTCTTCCTTGTTTCGAAATTAATTCTGGATTCGGAATGACGATATTTTTTTCGATATGAAGGGGATTCATTAATTATGACGGGATTCAGTACAACGGTTTAAGAGACGTCGTCATTTGGGAAACTGGATCCGGATTAGCGGAAATCGACACGAAGAAATTCAGAATTTTCGTGGTTAAGTACTCCGGCTTCATTCAATAAAATTTTGATTACGTTGCACTGCACCTAAAAAATAGTGCCTTGACTACCGCAGTTGTTTCACTGGAGCCCCTCACGGTTGGGGCATTCAAGTCACAGTTTCAATTGATTTGCAGCGAGACAATCATATACAATTATACATAGTACTCTAATGCAGGTCTCACTGACGACCAGAGGGTACTTCTAATTGAAGAAGAAACTCGAGAAAAGACACAACTTATTCAACTTATGTCCCAATAATTAATGTTTTAGACTTCTCCAGAACGTAAATTACAATTATACAGCACGACTTTGAGCCGCCGCCTAAGATACCACTTATATACCGGAGGACCGAAGAACCCCATGGAAGAAACCCTCACCCGCGCGACGTTGGCATCTATACCAGCATCGCCATGAAGTGCCCAGACACCACAAGACATGTAATAGCTGAGGCTCTCACTATCAAGCATGAGTTCACATGCAACACTTGAATTATAAATTCAAAAGTTGCAAACTCTACCCCTTATACTTGATAATGAATGGAGTAACATTTGAAACGTCGTAACTTATAATAAAATGTCCATGGGAATCCTTATATTTGAATTTTCAAGTCCTATCAAAAGCTCATCTTGCCGAACAGAGGAAAACAATAAGAAAATTATTAATTATACCTAGTATGCAGAGTATCTATCATAATCAATAACGCGGTGAATGCGCTTCGGCTAAATGACCTCTAATTTCTGAAAGGTGGAGCGCATTAGATATCAGGATACAATAATTTATGTTTATCGGATAAAATGCTTGATATGTTGAGTGTCGTTCTTTTAAAAAGAGGAGCAACTTATCAGAAGTCTGTGTGATATGCTGTCTTCCAGATTACTTCGACAGCTACCAATGCCTTCGTTATTTAACTTGGCCTCAAAATTACCTTGGAAATTAATCTTCTGCCAAGAGAATTTTTATCTGAATCACCTCGATAAATATTATACGCCGTGAATATTATAAGAAGTGAAGTGCTCCACTTCTGATATCGATCTAAAAAATTTCATCTTATTTGTGTTTTTCGTTATGCTAGAGAATATACACTGTTATTAAATGGTTTAACTATTGAAGTTTGTGATGATGTTTCGAATCAATGGAATTTGATACTTAATATTTCTTGTGCTAATTACTACCAACCACCGTCTTATATTATTTGATTATCCAAGAAGATTGGATATACCTACCCTCATGCACACAAGATGACGCTGTCGAATATATTCATTACTTAACATGAATGAGTTGATTTTAAACTGTTCATAGATCACTTCCACGGAATACTCAAATACATTTATGTTTAAATCATAATATCAGAGAAACCGAGTCGAAGTCGGAGCATTCTGAACTACCGTTCTCAGTTAACTCTCTACTGGGTTTGACCCATGTAAGAGAGTTCTGAATTCATGTGTAAAATCCGACTGCCGAAGGTTTAACTGAAAATTCACATGTTAAATTATTGACAAAACATCATAAAATTAAAGCCAAACATGATCATAGTAGATGAGTAAATAAACTTTTCGTCGGATTCTACAGCGCTTGGAGAACGACAGTTGTGAGAGGATTCATGATGTCGGGCGTGTAGATTTATCGCACACAAGAGCAAAGTCGATGGTCTGATTTTTTATGATTTCCAGTTTTTCATTATAACATTTTTCTCGATAGTGTATAAAATTAGTTTTATATCGCACGGATATTTTATCAACAAAATAATAGGAAAAATACAGAAAAAATTGTATCGGTAGATATAATTTGTAAAGCTTCTTAAAATGCAGATATTTTCCTTCAAAACCTAATAACTTGGCCTGATAATGAACCGAGTGTGAGACCCGAATCTGAATCTGGTTGGGGCATTTACATTATTTTTAGTAACAATAACGTCAACTATCAAGAAATTTGAAAGCAAAGATAGTTTCACGAATATTTATCATATCTTTTTATTGAACGGGTTCTATAATGATATGGTGAACCCAAATAAAAAATCTATGATGGCACATTGCAGACAAATCTCTACAGTAGTAAGCCCCCGAGAACCGTTTGCCCAAACTGCGTAATACGCGAAGTAATTTGCAACCGTAATTCGTCCGACATAGAAAGAAGTTATTTGGTCGCGGGTCATTCGAGATCGCAAAAGATCCATGACATCGTTTCGAGTGCTTGGATTTTCGAATTAATTTAAAGAAAATTTTTCGAAAATGCAGCGTTTCTTGCATATTAGCAAAAATGAGTCAGTTGCAGGGCATTCGCTTACTTTTAAACTAAAGTGAAGCAACTGAGCACTTGCCCAAATTCCCGTGATAAATACTATCCTGTATGAAGGAACGCTAGGAACATTTACCGCGATAAATATATTTTTCGAAAGAGCCGATTCCGATTTATCCAAAATACGATTTCTCATGCTCACACAATCTATAACTTTAAATTGGCGCGAACTTGCATCAATTTGCTGTATTTGAAATATTGCCAACGGGTGAGTCTGATTCTTCGTCTCAATATGTACGAATTGTATGTATCGATCAAGTATATTTCTTAATATTCATCACATTCTCAAGCTACTGCTTTCATCTAAAGCCAAGTTGACAAAGTCGACAGCGCGTTCAGGGGCTTGCGACGGCTTGTATAGGTTTGTTCGCGCGCTGAGGTTTTTTGCCTCCCTCTCCTTGCCACGCTTTGCTGGAAAAACGTGTTTCGGGTAGTTTGCTTGTCAAAAATTCCGTTATTTAGAGTAAAAGTATCCTCTTTCCACTGATGTATCTGAATAAAAGTCAGCACTCTATGGCTGACATTAATAGTGCAATTCATTTACTTATGTGAGGTTTCCCTATTTCGTCACATAATTATTTGGATTTAAAGTTTATAATTTTAATAAAGTTGTCTATTAAAATATTAATTGACCACTATTAGTATTTGAATTTATAACTATTAAAATATTAATGAATTTAACAAAGTGATATTAATTTTGTCCCCTAACAATTTTTATTTTACACAAAAATATTTCTGTCGAAAAGCTTCCGAAGCTCACCTTTCTCGAGACGATGCAATGCTTAGATAAAGAAACTCCGATATATATCATTGTCGTTTTCTCATAACTGTTAAACTCTGAGCTGATACAAAGATCGTAATAGATAAACTAAACTTATTTCGGCGCCTGTTTTCTAAATCACATCCCTGTCAAAATTTTCGTGCCGATTAAGGTCGTTTTAGAGGAACTATATTCGGCTTAGGGGTGAATCAGGAGCAAGTCGGCCACGTAGGGTGTTTTGCTTCTATTTACCAGCCTCTTTTGGAAGTCAATTGCCCGGTAGGCCAAATCTGCGTAATATACTTAAAAATAGCAGCTGGTCAAGCTTCGTCATCATGCCCCTGGTCAAACGCTGATGACGCTATCGCACGAT